>NW_019101135.1:0-25387 GCF_001856785.1 Myzus persicae
AAATTTGCGTTACCCGAAATAACTTTAATGGCGTTACGTTATTTTTTCATTCAAAAAATAAGGGTGTTACAAATTTACAAATAATGTTACTTAGTAAAAATGTATAACAAAATCAGTCCATAAAGACTCAATAAGTAGGTAGTAATAACTGATAACTAATAAGTAATTGTAATTTGTAAGACTATTACAGTTATATAAATTGTATACCAAGGAGTATATACCTATATTATAGATATAATATGAATTGATGTATGCATATAAGTTAAACAATTACTTATAACTTATTCTTATAAATTACAAAAAAAAAGTAAGTTTTTCTTGTAAGGATTTTTAAGAATATTGTTGATTATTATAAAATGTTTTTTATTTTACTTGAATATTCTATAGGTTTATAGCCTGTTTTGTCATACATTCTACTTTCATAATTAGTTTTAATAACGTAGAAAATAACAAGGTTACTCTATAAAAATTACCTATACAAGTTTCATAATAATAAACTTAATTTTTTTATATTTTCCCATTATATTATTATCCTATTTTAATTATATATATTAATATTTAATATTTTAATATTCTAGAAACATATAAATTATTATTATGGTTATTTTTTTTATCATACGAATATTGTATATATTTAATATTTATTTGTATTTACATTTTATATATTATTTAGTTTTAGAAGAACAGTGCTAGTAATAGGTTAAATAAAATATTTGTATACGGGTATCAACGCGTGTTATACAAAGGTCAATAATGGAGTGTACAATTATTATTAAAAATACGCAAAAATAGTTAATACTGTACAGTCGCCAGCCGGTACTATGAAAATTAATTTCATATTATTATCATTTTTATGGGATTGGAGCTTTTGAGTATAATATTGATGGGGGCCTACCTACCCATGACTCAGGGACGCCCGCAGCAATGTAGCTCAGCCGCTCGGGGGGGGGGGGCAAAAATTGCAAGTACCTAAATACTTATGGGAAGATTTACCTCTACACTTTCATCTACTCATACTTAGTAATAGTAGACAGGCTGCTTTTATATGACTTGTTAGATACAAGGATTGTCATTTGTCGCATAGTCTCTAAATACCTAAAACTAGCTTTATGTAAAAAAACTTCTAATTTTGTAACTGACACAAAAAATCTCAGTGGGGGCAATGGCCCCCACTTCCGGGCGTCCTTACCATGACTCACGCAGTCCTATGGACAAATCGGAAGGCTATATTTTGTTGAATAATAATAATTAAAACACAAATTTTGAATTTATGTGAACTGAATTGATTTGGAAAAGTATTTGTTTGGATATACCAAATGTCAACCTTTTTATGTACTCCCAAAAAATTCTTCTAGGGTCACATAATTTTATTTTTCGATTATAGTATTATACTATTGGAAATTATGAAACAATGAAGTGATATCAATTCACATGTGGACTCTGAAGAGGGAATGTTATAAAATATTTAAACTTAAATTTCAATTCCTTTGAATTAAATATAGAAATTCTTTTTTGGATCCACACTACCAAGTAAGTTTATCACAATTTTGACATTCACTGTCAAAAGATCCTGTAAATAATAATTTTTTTTTTAAAGAGTTGATTGTGAAGGCTAATTAATATTTAATTTTGCAATTTTATTGAATATTTAAACAACATAAATTATGTAATATAAATTATAAAATATATGTATTTCTGTATTTCTTACAATAAAATCTTTATTTTGATGAACCATCTTTTAATGTAATTGTTCTATTAAACACTAATTTAGTATCATTAGAATCCATGTCCACACAAAAATACCCTAATCTTTCAAACTGATAATTCTTTAACACCGGAGATTTTAATATGTGTTCATCAACATAAGCGTTGACTACTTTCAATGATTCTGAATTAATATCACTAAGATAACCGTTTGGCACTTGATTAATGTCTTCTGGATTTTTATGCATAAATAATCGATCATACAATCTGACTTCTATCTCGATAGGATTTGAAACCCAATGTATAAATGCTTTTGGTTTTGGTGCAGTTTTAACATCTGTTGCTTCAACATGAATTTCTCCTATTGATGCCCCAGCAGTTATCACCTTTATAACTTTGATCACAATTCCTGCATATCTTAAACCAACCGTTTGGTCAATAGTTAGGCGACGATAATCTTTATCCGCATTTTGACTAAAATCACTGGATTCAATGTACAACACTGATGAGAACTTGACATCGTGCCAACCTTTGTCTGGATCACTAGGGAAATCAGGAACACTTAATGAATGTGGCTTATCTAATTTGTCAAAGTTGGTAATTATTATTTTCAAAGGTTCTAGGGCAACCATAGTTCTAGAAGCTGTGAGATTTAAGTAATCTTGGACTTCAGATTCAAGCATTTGTGGATCAACAATAGCTTGAGCTCCAGTTACACCCATACGAGCACAAAATGAGTTTATAGATTTTGCAGGAAAGCCTCTACGCCGCAATGCAGATAAAGTAAACAACCTAGGGTCGTCCCAATCGTTAACAATTTTATTTTCAATTAATTTACCAATCTTTCTTTTTGATACAACTGTATAGTTCATATTAAGTCTACCATATTCCCATTGGACAGGGCAATAAATATCGAGGGAGTTGCACAGCCAATAATAAGTAGATCTTCGATTTTGAAATTCTTTAGTGCAAAGAGAATGTGTAATATTTTCAATAGAATCACAAAGGCAATGGGTATAATCATATGTAGGATATATACACCATTTGTCTTTAGTACGATGGTGTGGCAAAAATTTTATACGATAAGCAACTGGATCTTGTTTGCCTTCTTCAAGTGTGACTTTCATTCTCAATGTAGCTTCTCCTTCATCAAAAATTCCATTTTTCATATCATTAAGTAGAGACAGATTTTCCTCTACTGGACGATTACGCCATGGAGACGGTGGTGGATTAAACCCTTGCATGTCCTGTTGTTTTTGATGACAAACATAAGCCAATCCTTTTTTTGTTAAAACAATAGCCCAATTGTAGAGTTGATCAAAATAGTCTGAAGAATGGGTGATTCTGTGAGGTTTATAGCCTAACCATTCTACCATTTCTTTGATACCTGTAAAATATTTTTCTTCTTCTTTTTCTGGATTTGTATCATCATACCTAAAAACACATACAAATTAGTAAAACAATCCTAACTTTATTAGTAATATAATTTTAGTCTTAACCTGAGAATACATTCTCCATTAGAAGCTTTAGCAAATCCAAAATTTATATTGATGGCCTTGGCATGACCAATGTGTAAAATTCCATTGGGTTCTGGAGGAAATCTAGTAATGACTTTGCCACTAGTTTCTTTTAAATGTTGTGATAATAACTTTTTTGTATTTGTTGTAATAACATAACCATCAGTTTTGAAATTTTCTCCAGGCTTATGAAAGTCTACTTTACTCATTAACTCTTCAATGGACAATGGTTCATACACAAGAGTCTTTTTTTCTATAGGTTTTGTTTCCTTGACTTTTTTCTGCTTTTGAACAGGTGCTAAATCAGCTTCAGTTTTAGCACCTAAAATATCCAAAATTTGACTGTCAACTACATCTTTTATTGCTTTTCCATCAGCCCACACCAGTTGTTTTCTGACTTCTTGAATTAGACCACCAGTGTTAAACTTATATCTTTTCTCAATTAATTCATTCTTGTTTTGAGATATAATGTTTTCAACTACTTGCTTTATTTCATCTATAGTTATAACAATGCCAACACCACATGCTTTATCTAACTCAAATAAATCTATTTTTTCAGATATTAATGAGCGTAAGTACTCCAAACTACAATCAACTCGTTGGGTCGTATCCAATTTGTTTTCAAATATATATGAGTCAATCAGACCTACATACTTAAAGTCTTGACTTTTTAATTTGGAAGCTAGGTGGTACAATAAAGTACCATAATTAGTTAACGGTTTATCTGTTTTTGGAAATTCATCAATGACTTTTTTTAAATTGGAAGTCAAATTTTTATTTTTAATTGTTTCTTTGGCTTTTGCTTCGGAAAGCCCAATCGAGACAAACAATTCCAAATCAGACATCTTCAAGATCTGAAAACATTTTTTTTTATAAGTAAGAATAGGAATAAATATTTATTAATTATTTTTACCAATATCTATTTCAAGACTTTGAATATCTTTTGTTCTAATCAGAGCACTTGAAACAGTCCCTATTGGAGTATGTAAATCTTCAACAGCAATATGGTTGTAGGCTCCAGTAGTTGCAACAAATGTAGCTTTCACTTTAGAGTTATCATATAAAATGGCAGTACAAGGTTTACCTAAAACATTATGTCACATATTAATATTATGTAAATATTAAAACTTAAAATGTGTACAAGATACAGTCAAGACAAGTTTACAATGGCTATTAGCTAATGATATATTATTATAACAAAATATTTTATATGAACATAAGGAAAAAATGCAGCTTTGATACCCCTCACCATTTTGATTTTTTTTTCAAAACTCATTTGTCAAGTTAAGAATGATGATGCAACTAGAATTTGTTGCTCGGACTTTGTTTTGAAGTTATTGCAAAAAAACTGGTAAATTTTGGTTTCGCAGAAAATGATATACTGAAGTCAAAAAATATTTAAACTTGTTTTTAGTTTTTGAAATTTTTTTTACTTTTTAACGATTAAAACGATGGTGCAATAGAAGTATTAATAATAAGTACAATAATATCAAGTTCATATGTCTTGATTATTTTTAGAAGTTATACGAAAAATAATTGAGAATAATTACAGAATAAAGTTACCACTATATTATGATTATTATTAGTATAATATACACCAGTTACAGTCAGAAAATTTAAATAGATGGAGACTTTGTCTAACCTGTGTGATAGGAAAGTTAGGGTATAACAAATTGTAGGTAACTCCCTACAATTTGTAAGCTACAGTTGTCAAACTGGAGGTACTATGAATACTACATAACTACTATGAAACATGGTTTCATTATTTGTTCTTATTATATAATATCATAGCAACTAATGTAAACGTACTGAAAGGTACCTAAACGGATCACAATAAAAAAGAAAAAGTACTTGCCTTCGAGTTTTGAGATTACACCGAGGAATCGTTTTCTCAAAAAACTGGCTGCGATCTGCTCACGGTCGTCCATATAAGGTTTGCAGAAAACGACCTGTAAACCGAATACGGAATACCTAATTGAATTACTGATAGGCATTGCGGAGTAGCGGAAAAAGGGATGTGGTCATGTGGATTATTATCACCACAGCCGTCGATTTTTGTAAACGTAAGCGAAAACGGTCCTCACTTTCGTCGGAACTCGTCTTCCGTTTCTATTCTTCTGGATTCTGATAATAATATAGTGATACGCGGTCGGCTCATCCGACAGTCGCGAGTCGTGCTGATCACTGATCAGTGATCTGTGCCCTGCCGACTGCGGCACGTCTCGGCGTCGTGGGCGGCGAACACTTGTGTGAAGGTAGTAACGAACTTCAAAGCGTACATACACCCCAACAACAACAACTACACCAACATCCTTAAATAATATTATACATTTTAATATATTATCTAAGCATCATTCCGCTATTATCCCGATATAATACTATGTATTTGGAATTCATATATTTAATACTAATACATATTATATTATTATACTGTGCCCATCACTGACAATACTAATTAAATAATAATTATTAAAACACTATATTATTATTGCCATGTTCGGTGTATGTTACATTGTTACGTCTTTATATAGTACTACATGAAAGTAGTAGTTAAAAAGTCAGAGTAATATTATGTATTAGATATGTATTTAAAATTTAAAATATTTAAATCGATTGACGAAGCTATGACGGATATCAAAATCTTGTTGATTTTTTGCCATAATTAATCATTCAACAATTTCTAAGGATCACGAATTCACGCACTGTCGCGTGCATTACCGCGTTTATCACGCGAACATTAGTGCCGAGATAAACAAACGAAACGAATACGTTCCCAACTTTGACGGCTCGCCCATATCAACAACAATATTATATATATTTTTTATTTTATTCAACTTAATATAACAAATAATAATAATAATAAATTGTATATTGTATTAAATTTATTCCAATCGCAATTAATGCTTTGTTTACCCAATATCGTAATTTAATGTATATAAATTCATAGTTGTAAGTGATTAGTTAATTTATACACATATTAAATCAGTTACCAATACGCATTTAAGCTGTGAAGTAAGTGAATTTAATCAAATATTAAATATTTTATAGATTCTTATAATAACCTTGTATTTACCTAGTTATAAGCTACCTATCCATAAATTTGTTGTGTAAATATTTGCTAAATTGTAATTCATGATTATGATGTAGAACTGAAATCATTCCCTTATCATTCCACTGGACTTTCCTCTGAAATACCTAGTACTTAATATCTTTATTTGTCTGTATAAAGTATTGTATTCATGTGTACAAACTTAAAGTTGTTACATTTTCATTAAACTCGCATTAATCACTGTACATCTTAAACAATAGTAGGTATTCTAAGTTATTGAATTAATTAATACCATATATTTATTTTAAATAATTTCCTATAATACTTGCAGAGTAATATTTATATACCTATAGGTATATTTTTTATTGTACATCAATATAATTTTATAATTTAATAACTGCCAAGAAAATGCATTTAAGCATACCAATGAATGTTTGAAGTTAAATAAACTTTACATTCTAAATTAAAACAACTAGTATTCTACCTACTGAGAATTTTTTTATAAACTGTTAGAAATTTAACTATAAGCTAGGATTTCTGAAGTGCTACCTTTAGGACTTTATTAAATGCAAGGAGTAGATTTTTACATGAAATCCAATGAAAAATTACATTACAAGAGTAATGTAGAGATGATTAAATAAGACTTATTAGTGACTAGTGCAATTCAAGATTTAATAGTTGTCATTTTTGTTTCTATATATATATATTTATAAATAGGTAATATACAGTCATCCAAATTTAATATTTTAAAAAATATGAGTATTGCCACAGAAACTTTATTTACCTAATCCTCATCCTTAATTTAAATTCTAAAATTACTTAAAAAATAAATATATATTATGTAGGTACATAGGTACATATGTATATATAATATCCAACATTTAATAAATGTTTTCAGTTTTTTTATATGTATTATAAGTATAATTATTTGTTATTGTTTTCAGTGTTATGATGGGCGATGTGACTGCTGAAAGTCCTCCTGCTGATGATTTAAATAACTCTGGTTCTTCTTCTTCTTCGTCATCTGATTCTGATGGCGAATCAAGTAGTTCATGTACCAGTTCTAGTTCTTCTTCTTGCCCTGAAACACCTAATATCCAGTGCAAAGATTCTAGTTTTCCTAATTGTGATGAAGATACTCCACAGTCAAATGGTGAATCTGAATGGATGGTGTGTCAGCTTTGCCTGTACAAAGTAAAAACACCTTTACAATTAAAACAACACATGCGAATGCACACCGAACATAAAGTACATCGTTGTGCCATATGTAATAAAACATTTGAACAAGCAACTCGACTAGAAAAACATATAGCCATACACTGTGGCACAGATAATCGTTTTGAATGTTCACTTTGTGGCAAAGTGTATAAACTTCGAACTCAAATTGTTAGCCACATAGCAGCCCACAAAAAACAAAATGCTGGGCGTCGTATTTCATATACATGTCACATTTGCACAAAAAAATTTTCAAATAAGTCAAAACTAAAGGAACATGTATCAGGACATGAAAACGGGACTCTGCATTCATGTGATGTTTGTGGGCGAACTTTTAAATTAAATTCTTACCTTGTTGTCCACAAAAGAACACATGAGATGAATGTGTCTTATACCGGGGACAAACCATTCACCTGTTCAATGTGTAACAAGTCGTTTTTGAGTAAAAGTAACCTAGACCTACACATGTTGGTGCACAATTACGTTAAAAAAGCATCATATAGCTGTGACATATGTGGAAAAATATTTATGCGCAAATATAACTATGATGCTCATGTGAAAATACATCAATAGTTTGTAAGCTTTTACCATTTCAACTAACAGTTATTATTGCCACACAATTCTCCATTTGCACCAAAGCCGTTATAATTTTTAGGTTTTGTGAATTTTTTTTTGGACCATTATTTTATAAAGATAATAAGTATATGTTTGATAATGACTTCTTGAACTAATGTTTTGGTAATTTAATTAACATTTCTAATATTATCTCATCATTTTCCTTTATTATAATTTTTATAAAATAATATTGGGTGATATAGAATCTGTTCATAACAAATTATGCTGTTAATTGAAGAAAATAATTTACCAAGCTAAAACCTCTTGTTTTCCATTGTGACCATAAAATATTTATAACTGTTTTCTTAGTATTTATTATTGATTTTCAACTTTTCACACTTATTTATACAAAAAAAAAAAAAATAATAAATATACTACAAATGAATGTCTCATAAATAATGTATAAATCCAGTATGTACCCAAGTAACTAAAGAAATTATGTTCCATTATATTAATTTAAGTCCATTTATATTATGTATATACTATATAGTGAAAACATAAATCGTACAAAACCATAGTTTATTTATTTGTTTATTATTTATTTTATTTTAATGTGTATTATAAACTGTATTTAAGTGTATTTTATGTTTTATTCAGAGACTAAACTTTTGTTCTTGAGTATAATCAGATTTTAAACAAATAGTATTGATAAGAATCTTATTAGACGGACAGTTTTTTGTAATTATATACACTTCTATATAAATAATGTAATGATTTTAGTATAACTTGTATTTCTTTTTTAATATAATATGTTTATAACCATTCCAAGACAAAATGTCTATTGAAATTATATTATACTAATTATTGTATACTTTCTGAAGTATTCAATAAAATATATTTTATGTATATCACTAAAATATACACATTACAATATTGTATATACTACCAAATTTTGAAAACCTTAATTGTTTGATATAATAATATGAAATATTTATTCGTTTATTTTGTATGAAAAAAAATTGTGTTTAAATTTTAAAATTGTATTGCTTTTTATTTCTTATTAATAATCAAATGTTATTAAAAAAAAAACAATGAGTTTTATTGCGTATTTGATGCATTGTATTTTAATTTCTCTTATCAATGAACACACCGTTTTCTTTTTAAAAGTAACTTAAAATAAAATATCTACTCTTACTATTTGCTGTAATATGATTATTAGTACTTTAGAATTGCTGTTAGCTAAAAGTTAAATAAATAAATAATTTATATTGTTTTTATTTTCATATTATATTTTGTATTTATTCACAATTAAGAATATAGTAAATACTTAATTGTTTATTGGTAGTACATCCAATGTTTCAATGAACTTAATGTGTGAAATCAAATATAATTTTACCTTACTCCTTGTGGATCCATTGAGATATAATTGGTAAAAAAATTTGTATATGTGTATTTAATTGGTGTCTTCTGTTAAACTTATTGATATTTTTTATTTAAAATTTGACAATGTTGTGCTAGTAGTCTATAGACAAATGAAAACTACAAGTATATATTATAATGTATTTGCATGTAGATTTTCATTTAATAACTATAAGGAATAATATTTTATTTACAGTCTTTGTATATTTATATAACTATGTCTAGTTCCTTAGCGATTAAAAAAAAGTACTATATTTAACTTACTTATGTGGTATTTCCAATTTCATTTGTTCCAAAAATTAAGTTTATTTTCATACTTAATTTATATGCATGAGTGATGTGTACTCAATATTTTATGTAATATAAAGACCTAATTTTTATTAATAGATATTAGATACTAATTTCTAATAGATCTATAATGATACCAATGTTTTGTGTTAAAATTTTACATTATGTTCGTGTGTTGTTTTTTTTTCTCTTGCCATTAGATTTATTTAGTTACAATTTTTTCTCAACTCTTAAATTGTCAATAAGTTTTTTAATTCTTCATAATTTATTGTGAACTTTCTTATGTTTATCATCAATACCTATGTAAATATTATAGATTTTTGTGAAGTATATGATACATAATATTCATTTTTTTCATATTCTGCCTCATTCTTACTTTACTAAACAATAATATAGTTTATATTAACAAATGACGATAAGAATTGACACTGAAAGTATTTTCTTACCAAAGTAGCATATGCACATTATTTATTGTGCTCATCACTAATATCCCAACAGACGCATAATTAAATTTAAATAAGAAATTAAATATTGGAGCGTCATGAGTGGGAAAATTGTTCTTCGATAACAGTTGAAAAATAAACTAAATACAAGGTTCTTCATAAGTAGTGCTTACTGTAACCAAAGAATTGTAATAATATAAACACAATTTTTATAGACATTTTAAGTTCAATTCTAAACAAATTTATATATCTATTCAACTAAGTATATAAAAATTTCAGTTATTTTGTTTACTATTTAAAAGAATTATTCGTGGTTACTTGAAACGAAAAATTAATTAATTAATAGTTATGCCTAATCTGTTATAAAGTATAAATGTATTACAAATTACATTAAGTAGGTACACATTGATGATTGATTTCTATATTTGTTTTGAAAATTTTGCAATTATCTACGTCATTAAATGTTAATTGTTTGGTAATACCTATCTTGGTTGATTGCCAGTAACTATAATGAATTTAGTGTTTCTTGAGTTAAAGACGAGGGACATGCGAGTTTTAATACGTTTAAGACACTTAGGTACTTAAAGTGCAGAAAATGAACATATTGGCATATTATTAGCACTGACAAGTACATAGGTTTGTAATATGGAGTCAACGTGCATATTAGTACCTATGTGTAAAAACTTAAAATCTCAAGCTTGGGAAGGACATAATTTTTATAATAATGATTTTCGCAATTTTTTTTTAAACCACAACTCTTAACTCTTTAAAGAACATTTGTTTCAAAAATTAAAAAAATTCGTGTAGTAGATAAATTGCAAAGTGTTCCTATTTTTTTTTTAATTGCGAAATTCAAATTCTTATAAAGAACGTTGAACGAAAAAAGTTTTATAGACATTTATAGAAATAATTGAAAATTGAAAATGCCTTTTAGGTGTCTCTAAAAGTGACAAAATATTTTAAAAATGTTAGCATGTACGTATAAAAAATGATTATATAAGTAGGTATTTGGTGAAAATGTCAATTACATTTCTACGGGTTCTCGTTTTGAATTACTACAATATAGATATAAAAAATCGACTCAATAGAAATAGTTGTTTAAGGATGAAAATTGATATTTTTTTAATTGTTTAAACTAATGAGTAATCGCTTGTATTCGATTTTCCAACTTTTTGACCAAGTGATAATATCAACATTTAACGTTAAAAAACTACATAAAATTGAAATGCCATAATATGTCTAAAATAGCTTTTAATATACACCAAAAAACAGTATCGACTTTGTCGAAAACTGGTAGGTATTAAAAATTCCCAATTTCCTTATTTCCCCCCCCCCCCCCCCCGGTTATTTTTATGCAAAGTACTGTGAATTTTCAATTTTTACCAAGGTGAAATCGAATATCGAAATGAACTAATTACGAATGATAAAAATTACCAACTTGGTATCTAAAATGATATTATTTATTGTGTTCTCAAGTGAAATATTATTATGATTAATAATTACAAGTGATAAAATTAGTATATGTACCTATAATTTTCATTCCCCAAGCCAAGTTCAATATGATTCAATTTCATTTACAAACAACAATAATTCTGAGGGACTAATGTTCACACCGAGCCACCAGTTCCCCCCAGTCCCCAGATACATATATGTGCCCATGCCATCTTTGTTAATTATTTAAAGGATTTCATGCCAGATAATGGTCATGATGCTGAAAAAATATATTTTTAAATTCTCTTCCACAACATAATTGATCATTTTATTTTTATTTTTTGGTGCAGAAGCTCAAAATGGGAAGAAGACCCAAAAAATTTGAGGGCCTAGTGCTTGTGCACCGCTTGCATATGCGTAAATCAGAGCCTGATTTTACTTGCTAAATTAAAAAACGCAAGATTGTTACTTTCAAGAAAAAATATAAAATTCGAAATTCTAGGCTAGATTTATATGAATTATGTTAAAAAAAAATACAAAAAAAATTTCTTTGTTGAGTTCTAAGGTCATCAAAATCCTTTATTTACTAATTATTTTGAATAGTTACAGCTAAGGAGTAATTAATATTAAATAATAAAAAGGCCAAGCCTCTGGTTTTTGGTGTGACTGATTGGTGTTAGGAACGACTTATTTGATAATAGTTGTAAACGTGTTTGGAGAACTTTTTTCAAAGTAATGTATAATGCTCATTGCTCACAATGCGCTTGTTGCCAGATTTGAAATTAAGGATTAACATTCACTGCGGAATTGCGGTTGAGAATTTGAGACGGATGGATAAATTAATTATGGTTTTTTGTTTGGGTATAGCCGTAATACATATAAATATTTTTTAATTGCAGCTTTAATCTTTCATCGTCAAAAAAATAAAAATATATTTTAAAACTAAAACTTAAAATATAAAATATAAAAACGTAATCAAAACATAATATACATTAAACTTTAAATAGGTAGTATAATAATAACACTATATCACATTGTCATTTAACATAATACATAATAAAATATTTCAATATAAACCTCATAAAAATAAGATGATGTGTCATTAAAAAATAATAATATATAAATCACTATAAAATTACTTACAAATAAATGGGGGAAATAATAAATATCAAGTAATGAAAATGAACAAGTTGTACATCTACGTTGCAAAATGTACCTTTATCTACCAGTTTTAACTTATTACTATATAGGCGATATGTCGTATGACCTCAATATTCCGCACGGAAAATAAAATACATTGTACTAAAAGATCATAAATAATATTTTCCGTATCAAACTTTGAGGCATAATATGTTTGAAAAATTAATCAGATTCAATGTCTATTCAAGCGTTTTTAATGCTCCCACACATTATAATATGAATCAGTGTAGCAGGGTAATAATATACATTACACCTAACATATAGCCACTCGATGCCTTGAGCGCAATGATTCGAAAAATATTCACCATGATAAAGTGCAGGGTTAAGTTGGTCCTGTGTGTGCGTGTGTATGTGGTTTGTGTTTCGTCCGGATAAGGGTTTGAAAATAAATAGGTAACGTCATACATTACAAATAAAATACAGACCGTTGGGTCGGAAAACACGCGTAATATATGTGAAAGTAACCGGAAAAATTATACTTATCATTCTGGTATAAAAAGCACTCGTAGAGGACCCCGAGTGTGTATTGTGACTTTAAGACATCGTCGTCGATACACAAGATGAATAAGACGTAAGTTCACGAACTGGGAGCAAAAGTATACTTTGCACGTTCTTTTTTTATTTTTCGTACACGACTATGTTCTCGTTACTACATGATCAAATTGTTAATATTTTAGTACAGATATAAGAGTATTTTTTTTAAATATACATATAAGGTATAAATATTGTTAAGTTAACACTATCAATTGGTATAATTTTAGGATTCTATCAATCGTAGTTGGCGTTGTGTTCTTCTTGGCTCTTTCACATACGAATGCAGAAGTGTGCACGATTTCGGAAAACAATTTGTAAGTCACTTTTGATTAGTTTTATTATTGTATAAGATAGATCATGATAAATACTATAACCTTTAACCAGTCACTCAAATTCATCAGCTCATCCTAAAAAATTAAAACGACGAAATTAATATTAGTATGATGTGAATAAAATAAAATAATAATCACAACAGGAATTTCACTAAATTAAGAATTATACAATTAAAGAACAACAGTTTTATTTAAAATTATATACTAGATAGGTAACCTCTCTTACAGGTACGTATAAACGATACATATCTTTGATGTAAGTATTCATATTTTATTTTAAAAGAAATGTCGTTCGTACTTTTGCAAGTATTTAATCATTTCTATATTACGACTTATAAGTTATAACTTATAACTAAAATTTAATCTTGTAGATTTCTGAATAATTTTTAAAAGAAGAACCGGTCATGAACCCGCTTTATTCATGTTCCGGTATAATTAGGTTTCCAGTGTACCTTATCATTGGTCAGGTCACAATAGGAATGGATGTGTTAAATTTTAATTCAAAGATACATCAATGAGCGAAGGAAATGGGTGAATCAGTATCTATAGGTGGTATTTACAGGTAATATATGTGTATACAAAAACCGGCTGTCCAGACAATACGTTTAGTATGACAAATACTTAAATGCATATACCTACTTATGCCGCATGACCCAGTAGTCCGGTTAGTTTTGGTATGGAACGGGTAGAATGTATAAAGTAACTACCGAATAGTTCATCTTATAATATATTTATAATAAGAGTCATTATAGATATCATTGTATTACAATTTTTCATAATTTAGAAGATTATATTACCTAATTTGTGTCAATAAACCAAAATACATTACTTATAAGTTATAACTTATGAGTCTAAACGGCCGCACAATTTGTTTTCTCTCTCACCCAGTGGCAGCATAATAAATTCAAGCTCAGCCGAATCAATCTCGTGTTGTTACTTGTTAGCTTTAACATTTAGTATTATAGTAAATTGGTCTATAATCAAAATATCAAATATAAAGTAGAGAATATTATCTATGGACTGTGTTTATGCGTTGGCTTATGTATGATATTTTAATATTTTTGTGGTAGATAAATGATGATGAGCATTTTCAAATTGTATACAATTTTACACTCGTCAATTGTCATTTGCATAAAAGTTAAAATTTCGTTAAAAAGTTAACGTTCAAACACAAAAAGGAACATTATCCTAACATTAAGTTGAATAATAGGGCTTGTATTACTTTAATATTAAAGCTAACAACACAAGATGGTTTTGAATGTTCCGATAAACGTAAGTAGGTATGTATGGTATATTGCACACGGGTCAAGCGGAAAAACTAACAGTCGCACGCACTGACATACATTTGAATTGCAACAAAATAACTAAAATCAACTCGGACAATAATTTTAATATACATGTTTCATTTGGTATATTTATAAATTAAATTAGGTAGCAATAATAAATATTATTATTTAAAACTAGGTAAATAAAGTAATTATGTATTAAGTGACCTTTAAAAACCAAACATAGTAACAATATAATTGGGAGATTTCAAAATTAAAAATACGGGATTTGAAAAAATTATCTAGGTATTTTGAATGTCACAAGAATAATATTTTTGTTTGTAAAAGTGCCCTCCCAACAATTGATCCTCTTTTAAATGAAAAGTTTTATGTACATTTTATATAAATCTTTTAATAAATATAAACCACAACAATTTTTCAACACAATAAATAAATAAATTAATAAATAATAATTTTGAATAACATACCTAAGTAGGTATATTTAAAAAAGTATAAATATACCATTTGTAAACTTATAAAAATTAAAAAAAATAAAATATAAAAATATAAAATTTTGTTATGGTTTATTTGCAATACCTAGCCATAAGTAACGAAATTATACATTATTTTAATGAAAACAAAAGATAAATGTATGATTTTATTATCTCAATACAGAAAGGGATATAATTGTTTTAATGTGTATTTTTAGAAAAAAGGAACAGTTTGATTTTTCTGAAGACAGTTGGATAAAGGGTCACTTAGTTTAAAAAGGGACATTCCTGTATAAAATATATAAAATAATACTTTCGTCAAAACTAGGTCAATACAACGTTTACGTAATAAATAACAATTAGTATAGTTTTACCATGGTCAATAAGTACGACTTACCAAAAGACAATTAATCTACAATTAGGTTAAATGGTATTATATTAATAACACGAAGAGACAGAAAAAAGGTTCTGGCGTGGTGGTCGCGTGAGTCGATCACTATAATATAGAATGCCGAATTTTAATAAAATGTTAACATTATTATTTGTTGGCATATTTGTATACGCCTGAATTAATCATGTATTCATGTTATTTATTTACAGAAATGTTTATCGAAAAACATCAAATAAGGAATTGGTGACGATTTCAAACGAGACCGATCAATGCACATTTAATCCTATTGACAACTATTATATTAGAGACACGTACAGGACTAGAAATTTGAACATAAGATCCGAGAGACGTACAATTCGTGTAGACGGGAAAGAACAAGAACGCAGAGTTTGGGTTAGAATTGACGATATCAGAAAGGGTAGGCTGACAAGATCGGAATCATTGCCTAACATCCATCGTGAACAAGTTAGGAATGTAAGAGAGAGAGAGATAGACTTAAGAGGTACTCAGCTAAGAGTTATAGAACGGAACAGCAGAACGGTTTTAGAAAATCGTTCCGATGAAAGAATTTTTAGACGCAGAGTAAGAGATAGGCAATATGATGGACAAACAAACAGAGATAATATAGATAAAAGAAACAGGGCACGGCACACCAGACAGGTACTCATTAGTATTCTCATAAATATAATTAACAAATATAATTAAAAAAATTAAAATATGTTTACAGAATGATATGGTTGCTATTAAAGACAAAGATGAAACATCTGCATGGTATATATATCCTTTAATATTAGTAATTAGTATGCATTATGTCATAATTAAACTTATATATTTTTTAGGCCATTTTCAAATTTTGTTCAGTCAGCAATTGGTGTTCTTGGACTTTACTATTTTGGGATGCACAATAAAAATGTTAAGTAATTAAAATTGTTACTTAATAAAATATGTTAGTGAATACTTTGTACAAGTATTATAATAAAATTATCAAAAATGTTTATGAAAATTTAATGAATATAATATGATTACATTTTTCTTCCAAAACAACTATAATAATTGTGTTTTAATTAATTTTTTGGATCCTTTTGTCAACTACATTAGATTGGTACTATAATATATATGATATGATAAACATAACTTATTAAGCAAAAACTACATAAATTCTAATTTCTTCGGTAAAATTTAAGAAAATTTGAACAAATATATTAACATATACACCAACTGGCATATACGAATATTTGAACTAATACGCATATAGGTTTAATAGGCATGTAAATATTAAATGCAATGAAACAAAATAAAATTTCTTACTTGATCGTATTCCATCTTTTAACGTGTTCACAAGTTCACAACTCATCCATTCACACAAAATGTAAAAAATTCATTTTTTAAATGATTGTCATATCAATATCACTGAAATGTTATATTTTTATATTTTTATTTTTAAATTTGTAAAAATTATCAAGTATTGTTTCTATTTGATCAAGATAATTCCGTATTTGATTATTTTTTTCTGATAGTTTAATTCTGTATTGATTATGTGACTGTTCAATTTCGTCTAGAAGATTACCAATTATGGTATGCAACTGTGATTCTCTAGTCATATTGCGTTCAATTAGTTCATTTAATTGACAATCATAACTCTTCAATGTCTCTTCTATCTAAAGTAGAAAATAAAAATATTAATATTCATAGCAATGGTTGTTTTTCCTTAACATAGATCTCAAATATAAAAATATAAAGTACATGTTATTCAATAACATAATATACAATGTGTCTCATGGGAAAGTGATAAGCCTAAAAATAACATTCAAATTTGAACTACTCTAAACGAGTTTAAAGTTTAAAGCATGTAGGAAAAAACTACACACAAAGTAATATTTCTTTTAGTTTTAGCTTAGCATTCAAATAATTATCTAGTACAAAAAACAGTTGATTCATGTACTTACATTTTTTTTTAAAAAAGATTCACAATACTGACTTAATTGCTGATATCGATTTTCCAAATTGTGAATTTCTTGTTCTTTAAACATAAGATTTTTTTCAAGTTCATTATTTTTCATCTGAAAAATGTTGATAAAGTGTTAAAAATATAAACATTATATTATTATATGATGTTTCATTCACCTTATAATATTTTAATTCTTCTTCCGTTTTTAATTTATTAATTTGGTCCTGATTTTTTATATTATTACCAAATTTATCATGTCTGTTACACAACATTTTTAGCCGATTGTGATTTTCCAACATAGATGAGCTGACTTTAAAATGGGATTTTATAAAATTTACTTCAGGATCAGGTACCTATGACATAAAAAATAAATGTTGACCTTAATAAAAGTACATACTATAAAAAGAAATTTTATAAAATTACATTTAAGTAATTTGTGAATTAAGTATAAATGATTATAGTAACTAGAAAATTATCATTTGGTGGGAAAGGGGCTACTATGCTAATTATTGCGGGGAGGCGATGCTCCATAAAAATCCAAATTTTTATGTGGGCAGCTGCAGAAACGGTTTTACATATTATCTAAAAATGATGTAAAAATAATTTTTATTTATACATTGTAATGTATATTGTATATTATTTGTGTAAATATAATTATATGAAAGTAAAACTACGGACGCCCAAAAAAAATTAAGGGACAGCATATACTGCATGCCTGTATCAGCTGCCCCCATGTACACACTTATGTATCTAAGTTACCTTCATTTTAACTTCAAAATGTTTTTTAAATAAACCATGTCCACGCATCTTGAATATTTTTAAAGAATTAAAATAACAACTTAAAAGGGAGCTTTGTATTTAATTGTCCAGCTTTTTTATCAATATTTTAGAAAAAACTAAAACACTGAATTTAAAATGTCAAATGTCTATAAATGCTCAAAAAAGTCAAATTATTTTTAAAATTATACAATACATAAAAAAAAAATATTGGGTAAAAATTTCAAATGTCTACGGTCGTTCATCTACTAATTACTACAAATTTATTGTTAAATACTGGGAATTTTTATTTCGACCTACCAAAAGTACCAACTATACTCTGTTCAGCAAGAGAACACATGAGTTCTACTAATCCCTCTGCGTCACCCTACCATAGATACAGGTTTCCCTATGACAGGGCATTGGGTGGGAATGCACAGAAGGACCAATTTTGGTTTGGGCCGCTGTGTGTTCTCTCATTGAACAGAGTACAGATTCACTTTTCTACTAGTAAATATAATGAAATTCAAATTTGAAGAATTTTTCTACTATTAATTGTGTGAACATAAAAAAATAAATAACTATAAAATCATACACACATTACTGAGTTTAGAAGCAAAAATTATAACTATTGGAGTACATGTATTTTATAAATAGACATGTTCAAATTTTAAACACACTAATAATAGGTATTGGGTATTAAAATAGAATGATTCAGACATTCAGTAGACAGTAGTTAACATTCACCTCAAAATAATACAAATTACACTTCACCTTGACTAATAATGACCTACATAATATAATGTACGAATATATTATAATATTATACATCTGTGAATACACAGATATACCAAATCAATATATTACAAATATTAGTATGTACAGTGGACATCTGGTTTCTTGGAATGTGGTTTATTAACTGGTTGTATGTTGTAGGGGTTATTGACACACTCAACTGTCAACATATTATATTCTTCACCTTTTGTTAATGCAATACAAAAATAACGTTTTTTTCCATAAAATGTATTTTTGTAAAAAAAAGACTACATCAACGTCGTACTTTAAAATAATTAACTTTTAGTATAAAATAAATTTAATTACTAGTAAAATATAAAATACAAAAATTATTTTCATATTATTTTTTCAATCTATACAAATTAAAGTATAATAATAAATATTATATATTCACCCTAAGATATTCACATTTTTTATAATGTTCTTTTAACATTCATTAAAAATTAGTAATTATTTCATGTACCATTCTTTTCCATTAAATTAATACAATCCATTATATTGGTGGCTTAATGATTAAACTAAAGATAGCAAATGCAATTGTTATTGATAGCTGTTAGTATGAAAAGATCTATTGTAGATATTAGAAACACAATTTTATATTATTTTAGTCATTAAAATACAATAGCAATGTACAGTTTACAACAAAAAGATATAAAATATTCTATTCATGTTTATGTCAGAAGGTAGAAAATTTGGTCAATAACCAGTAGTATTAATAAAATAACAAATAGGTGTGGCTTGGATTGGGATCATAGCACAGTACCGGTTTCTGTATACATTAAAGAGTTCCCTGTGGTCAAGAATCAATTTAGTTTATCCTCAATTAGTTGTTCGAAATGGATGGTTGTTCCAGAGTGCTTTACTGTGTGTTTACACTTTTAGCTCTATTAACATTTACAGAATGTTCAGAGAATAGTGATCAACATCAAGATGTTGAAGAAAAAATAACTTATAACGGAGACCAAGTACTAAGAGTTGAAACAGTTAACTCTAAGCAAAGGAAAAAAATCAAGGAACTAGAAAATCAAGGATGTAAGTAAATCTAGTTTTTCATTAATAAATGTAATTGAATTAATTTAAATACGTTTTTTAGTGATTGAAAAATGGTTTACTAATTCTACATCAGTAGATATAATGGTAAAAAAAGAAAATTCAGAAATTGTAAAAAACACACTGAATAATGGATCATTATCTTTTAATATTTTTATTAATGACATACAAAGAGCAATTAATGATGAAAATCCTCCAATAAATGAAGACGAATTAGAACTATTCGGAAGACAAGGTTGAAATTTATGTATAAATAATAACTACCTTGTACAAATAAAAACTACATACATTTATAAAATTTAATATATTAATTTATGTTTTATTTGATCACAAGTACAATTTTACAAAGAAAATAAGTTAAATTAATAATGGAAACAATATTATATAGTAATGTTTTTAGTTATATTTATTACTAATTAATTTTTTTTAGGACATAACTTGACATTTGAACGTTATCATAAGGTAGATGATATATATAAATATATTGATCACTTATCTCAAGAATATCCAGATATAGTAGAAATTGAAACTATCGGTAAATCACACGAGAATGTACCATTACGAGTTATACGAATTAAATTAGACCGAAATGCAACTGATACAAAATCAATATGGATTGATGGAGGGATACATGCACGAGAATGGATTGCAGTGTCCTCAGTGTTATATTTAATAAATGAATTAGTGTATAATAGAGACGCATTAGAATCTCATATGAAAAATATTGAATTTCACATAATACCAATTTTAAATCCTGATGGGTCAGTATTACTAATATAACTTAACGTACAATTTTACAAATAATATCATTTTTATTTAGGTACAAACATTCTCATGAAAAGGAACGCTTATGGCGAAAAAACCGTAGCAAGCCCTCTGCGAATTCATGTGTAGGAGCAGATCTGAATCGTAACTGGGATTATCACTGGGGCGAGACTGGTGCTAGCAAATATTCATGTGCAGAAATATACCGAGGAGTAAAAGCTAGTTCTGAACGTGAAACCCAAGCAGTGGTTAAGTATATTATGAAAAATCCAAATAAATTTAAAGTAAGTAACATATTTTTGATTTTTAAATAATAAGTTATAACTTATTATTTAAACTTAACTATAACTTATAACTAATAGATTATAAATATATATATATTTTTAGGGTTTTCTGACATTCCATAGTTATGGACAGTATATCTTATATCCATGGGGCTATGCCAAACGGGTACCATCTGATCATACAGAAGTACACCGTGTAGGCCAGGTTATGGCCACAGCTATTAAAAAGGCTACATCAATTGAGTATACTGTCGGAAATAGTGCAACTCTCTTATATCCTGCAGCTGGTACATACAATTTATTAAATATTATTAACACATTGGTGTCTAAGGGTAACACCCGTGCCAATATAGGCATGAACATTATTCTTATTGGATGGTGGGTGGTATCAATGATACATACTATAGAAAATGAGGATTTTACTGGTTACTTCAAGTGGATGTCACTCATAAAAAAAATATATATTTTGTCCACAATTTACAGACTATACATAAGAGAATAATCAGTCGGCAACCGATTAACGTCAGTGCTGCATGTCTCCCACCAACTTCACTGTGTAAGCGTGATCATGTAGTTCTCGACACGCCAATCGAATCATTCACGATGGGCAAAAAGTGATTATTCTCTTCTGAGACAAAATATAGAGAGGCATCCGTGACACCCATTATTATTGTAGAAATATATCAATATTGTTAGTACAAATTGATCAATACCAAAATTATCCATTAAGATAAAAGTAAAATTATTACTACTTTTGTGTACATACCATATAAACCATAAACACTTACTACATACAGAGTATGGCACTTATAGTAAGAACATTGAAAAACAACCCCATCACCAACTGTGTTAAAAAATAATTTACATACACCATACAGGAAATGTGTGTACTAATGTGGAGACTTTATATAAATCATATATTTCTACAGTTTTAGTAACATGGATTTCTAATCACCATGTATATGGCATGTAATTATAAAAAAATATAATGCACTTTTAAAATTTTTTAGGAGCATCTGATGATTGGGCTAAAGGAGTTGCAAAAATTAAGTACGCTTACACAGTAGAATTGAAAGATACAGGAAAATATGGATTTATCTTACCACCATCTGAAATTGTATCTACTGGAAAAGAAGCATTTGCAGCAGTCTCAGCACTAGCTAATGAAATAGGTTCAGAAAATAATAAGAATGTATAACATTTTTAGCTTACCTTTAACTCAGCTGTACATTTTTTTAAAGATGAAGAACAAATATTGTGATCTTTTCTTTCCTCTTCTTTAATATATTTGTTTATAGTTAATTTTCCTATGAATATAATTAATATTTATTAGTTAAATTTTGATTTATTTCATACCATATAATTATACAAATATTATTAATTTTAAGATCTAAATAAGACACATGTTAAAGGCCTGTCTGGTAACGTTTGTTCTTATTATATTTTTGTTCCACAACTGGAATTTTAATACTCATAATAAATTTGTATGATTACGAAATACATTTACTTTGTTACATTTGACGGTAGTTTATGAATAATGAAGTGGCAACAATTTTTTTTTAAAACTATTCAACTACCCAACATGTGCAGTTCAATGGTATTTATAAATAAGAAATTGATGTGAAAATCAAACATAGTAAAACAATATTTTTTTAACAATTTAAAGTAATTAAATGGCTCCAGTGTCCAGTGTAAGTAGCAGCGTATAGAAGCTAATGTTTTGATAGAAACTAATAATTCAACATTTAAAATATATTAAAATAAATGAGCTAGATTTTAACACGTTGACTGCCATGCGGCCTTAAAAATATTTATTATTTGTAGGCCAAGTTCATTTTTCAGTGTCATTATAAATTTGTATCTATACTATTGAATTTGAAAAAAGATTAAAAATACAAAAAAAAATGTTAAAATTATGTTTTATACATCAAAAAAATGCAATTATTTACGCTTCGCCACAGCGCATTTTCTAGATCACTATTGTAGTGTCACGGAAAAGTTAATAATATAAATCCAAATTAATTTACGGCAGCCTGTGGCCGTATGGCCTCCTACGAATGATATGGTACGGCAGCCGGCGGTCTAAAAATTATCAATACCTAATTTTTTTTTTTTATGGACGACGGCGGCCGCATGGCAGTCAATGCGTTAAATAATATAAAAACAGACAAATGTTCTAATTTATGAGTTATGATTTTCAAAAAAATTAGTAAGAATAAAAATATTTTTTTGAAAAAATAAGTTAATAATAAAGTCAAGGATTGTTAGGTTAATATATTATTTTTAGTAATATTTTGCAAGTATATATTATTTTCTCACAGTTTAGTATTTATTTTTAAGCCATACTTCCTAATAAATTCTTAATACAAACCATAGATTTCTGATGCTTTTGAATGTTTCTCTGGAATTATAGAACTGTGAGGACTATTATTACTATTTAAATTAAAATTAACTTTTTTTGCAT
Source organism: Myzus persicae (assembly GCF_001856785.1). Lineage (NCBI taxonomy): Eukaryota > Metazoa > Arthropoda > Insecta > Hemiptera > Aphididae > Myzus > Myzus persicae. The sequence goes on from NW_019101135.1 coordinate 23,897, forward strand.
CATTCCTTTGGATTTTAGGCTGGATTGGCGTAACTTTAGTATTATTTTGTATACTTTTAAAGTCTTTTGAAGTTTTAACTTTATTTGTATCTGAAGATGTTTGGAAGAATGGAAGTGTTTCACCAATTATTTTATCAGCTTCAATTAATAAATCATCAATATTTTTTCCTGCAGATTCTCCTGAAATCATTCAACAAATAAAATAAATGATGCATAAGTGATGTGGTAATATTCAGAACTCAAGATTAACCTATGATTTATTAGTGAATTCTAGTATGAACTAAACATATTTGGTTAAATTATATTTTTTTACGCTATTACTTAAAACGTTCTGTATAATCTATATGATGTACAAGCAAACCATGTTAGTAAGATCTGAAAATATCTATCAAAATGAGAAAACTAATAAAATAGGAAGTGACCGACAAGTATAACTTTCAAGATCATAAATATTATAGATTAGTAGTAGCCAGTAGGTACCGACTTCAGCCAGATATTTTCAGTCTCCGACATAAGTGCGTCAAAATAATGTTATACAATTAATGTGCATGCATATTGTCTTACAAATCATTATTCAACAACTTTTTTAAACTATCCATATTTAATATTTTGTTTTAATATGAGTATTGAGTGCTAATAATAATTTTTATTAATCATGTAAAATCAAAATATATTTATTTAGGCTAAATAAAAAAGTAAATGCAAAACTGTTACAAACTCTATTCTCTATGATAGGTGCACTGAAACTATTGATAGTACTTAGCATTGCCTGGCATTGGTAATATAGCTAAACCAATTTATGCAACGGAAAATAGATAATGGATGTAAAGATATTAAACATCAATGAGCTACTTATTTAATATTTAATATTGCTAAAATAGTTGGTATAATTAATGAAATTATTTGAACGGAATTTAGTAACCTACCTATTATGTCTTGGATATTACAGTCCTCTCTACCAGACAATAACAATTGTTCCATCTCAGAAATTAAAGAGTCCATGTCGTATTATGAAATAAAATTAACTAATAACTATTAATGTCGCATATTTAATTTTAAATTAAAACCTTTAATCATAGGACAGCCGACAGGCACCTAATACAATATTATAGATATATAGAATTAATTGTAATCATGACCATTGATAACAATTTAAGATAGTAAATGGTTCAAGATTCACTGAATGTTTATTTTGTAAATACCGGTATAGTGTAGCCCATGAACTAAGATATTATACAGGACTGGACACTGTTGGGTGTGCGGGTATGAGGGGTACGGTCAGTAAATGTTATGCCGCTCCTTTAAGTGGATCTGGCGCAATCTATGAGAATAACTTGGCAATCTAATTAAAACACAATTTGCATGCTACAAATACATATTATTTCAAAAATAAAACATAAATATGTTTATTTTAACACATTATAATAGCATTCTATACTGTACATGCTTTAAGCATACTGTTTTAAATTTTGTATATCGTTATTACCTTCG
>NW_019101135.1:25800-27885 GCF_001856785.1 Myzus persicae
ACTGGCATATGATTGAAAGAGAAAAGAAATGGAGTATTGTGGACGATGATGGCCTATAAAAATAACAAAATAACCAAATTTTCATTTTTTTCCTAGTCTTCGCCGCCTATAAAGTAAATTTGTAAAAGTGTATGTGGTTCGTTTGGCATCGGCTAGGTTGCCCTCACTTTGTGTTAAACTTGGCCTTTGATTTTGGCTGTTGAATTAAATAGTTGATCATTTGCTTGAATGTCTCTTAAATGGCACCTTAGTCCATAGGCGGATATTTGGTCATATCCGTGGGGGGGCTTAACATTTTTATCATATCCATTAGCGTCAACACATTATTAGACACTTCAACCTGCAAGCTAGTAGCTCTCCTACTTTAATCTATCTGAGACCCAAAATATACATAGGTTTTACGAACATAAATAAATAAATATTTAAAGCTATTAAATATGTTTTTTATTTTAATGTTATAAATCTATTTTTTTTGTTGCAAATATACCTTTAACAGTATCGGTATTAATATATTTAGTTATGTTTTTCTTCAATATACAATAAATATACAATATTGATTTGTTGTTGAACCGCTCCTGCAACATGGAAGTTCGAAGCCAAGTTTTGATTCGACGCATTGCTGAAAAACTCCTTTCACAAGTTGAGGAACTTATTGGTATTGTTATAGCAACTTGAAATAATTTGTATAAATTAGCGAAAACACTTTTTGTTAAAACCTTTTTTACTTCATTTAAAGATATATATTCTTTGTCAGTAGACTGCAATATGCAATTCTTTGCCACTGCCATTTCTGACTTCAGTAAATCTTTAGATACACATCAAATCCTAAAAAATATATAAAATACAGGATTACTTTTAAAAATAGAAAACTAGAGTGTAAGTAGAAATTTATTTTTATAAACGATAAATCAATACTTACCTTATAATGATCTACAAAAAAAACACTTTCCTCAAGGTTAGGTTATGTCAAGTCTGAGGACCTCGACAATAATAATCTTATCAGTGTCTTATCAGCGGTAATTAAGGGGAACAGTTGAAAATAAATTCTTACATAACAATATTTTTTTTTTTATGTTTTGATTATTTTCTACAATTGTATCAATATTGTTTGTTGTAATTGAAGTAGAGATACTAGAACCTTCCCAGGGGGCTTGATTACGTTCTGGGGGGGCCTAGTCCCCCAAGTTCCCCCAATATCCACCTATGCACCTTACCCCATTCGGCCACCACTGCTGTTGGAATTATGGGAGCGTAATAACTAATAAGGTTGTTAAGCCCATGTAGTAAACCCATGTTAAAATTGTAATTATGATAATATTATTTTTTATTTTTTATTTTTATGTAAGCAATATTATACATGGATGGATAATTTTTAATTTGTTTTTTTTACTATGACAACAAAAAATTGAAATAATATTGGCATTTACTTTTTCTAATAATGATTAGATTAGGTAATAAAACATTCATGTTATAAGAAATGCAGGTATTAAATAAACGATTGCTAATTAGTAAAATAAAATAAAATTGTACTCACTTAGTTTTTCTGGTAACGACAACAACGGAAAAAGGAAAATGAAGTCGTAATAATCGAAAAATCATATTTCATAAAGATAAAACCTAAATTTTATCTCTACTATCGACTATTGCGTTACATGTAAAGATAGGGTATTTTCGGATATAAATAAAACCGAACGAAATAAAAACGATACGAAAATTATTATATCTTTATAAAATTGAAACATAATATTAATACCTAATATTCAATACCTACACGACAAATTTCTCCACGTTGATCCATTTTTTTTGGTGTTGCCCCCCGGCCCATTTTAAAGGTTAATTATGTCATATGGACAATTTTATGAGCTAAAGCTTGCTGTAGCTTTTTCAATTCGAAAAAACATTCCGGAACGCAAAAAATAAATCATCAAAAGAATTTAAAAAAAGGGTTTTCCAACATTTTTTTCGTAAAAACCTTCTCCTGGCAATTACGAACGATTCAAAAAATATTTGAGCCAAATCGGCCCAGCCGTTCTCAATTGATGAAATGTTATACATTTTTGGCCCCATTTTAATATATATATATAT